>NC_058520.1:549443582-549446082 GCF_904849725.1 Hordeum vulgare subsp. vulgare
CCTCTGCGAAGGGCCTGTCTATTTTTGTTCATGTTGAGTCATCCTCCTCTTACAAAAGCACCAATTAGAGAGAACCTCTGTCATTTTTATGCTTTGCTTCTAACTGTGTTGAGTATGACTATGACTGGATCTTCATTGCCTTGAATTACAATGTTTAGTCAGCCCTTGGTCTTTGAAGGTGCTCTGCATTTATGTTTTGCGGTCTCAGAAAGAGCTAGCAAGATACCATCTATTCGTACCGCTTCATGTTGTTTTGATTGAAGTGTTGACATTTGAGGCTTATTATTATTTGCTCGCTAGTTGATTATGCCATTGATATGAGTTTACGTGAGACCTAGATGTCATTTGCTTATGTGGTTTGCTTGTGATCTTGCTGAAACTCTGGATATGAGTTAGACATAGTTGCTACAACAAGATCAAACATAGTTCGTCATAGTTTTTCTTTTGTCTCTTTTAGTTTGTCAACTGAAGGGCTTGAGGACAAGCAAGGCTTTAAGCTTGGAGGAGTTGATACGTCTCCGTCGTATCTACTTTTCCGAACTCTTTTGCCCTTGTTTTGGACTCTAATTTGCATGATTTGAATGGAACTAACCCGGACTGACGCTGTTTTCAGCAGAATTGCCATGGTGTTGTTTTTGTGCAGAAATAAAAGTTCTCGCAATGTCCTGAAAATTTACGGAGAATTTTTCTGGAATAAAATAAAAATACATGCGCAAAGATCACCAGGAGGCGTGCCGATGGGCCACAAGCCCACGGCGCGGCCACCCCCTAGGCGCGCCGTGAGGGCTTGTGGGGACCACGTGGCACCACCGCCTCCAAACTCAGCTCTATATCTTCCGTCTCGCTGGGAAAAAATCGAGAGAGAAGGTTTCATCGCGTTTACGATACGGAGGCACGCCACCTCCTGTTCTTCATCGGAGGCGAGATCTGGAGTCTGTTTCGGAGCTCAGGAGAGGGAAATCGTCGCCATCGTCATCATCAACCTTCCTCCATCGACAATTCCATGATGCTCTTCATCGTTCGTGAGTAATCTCATCGTAGGCTTCTTTGGCGATGATGAGTTGATGAGATCTATCATGTAATCGAGTTAGTTTTGGAGGGATTGATCCTAGTATCCACTATGTTACGAGATTGATGTTGCTACTACTTTACCATGCTTAATCGTGTCACTAGGTCCAGTGCCATGATTTCAGATCTGAACCTATTATGTTGTCGCCAATATATGTGTGTTTTAGATCCTATCTTGCAAGTTGTAGTCATCTACTATGTGTTATGACCCGGCAACTCCGGAATGACAATAGTCGGAACCACTCCCGGAGATGACCATAGTATGAGGAGTTCATGTATTCACCAAGTGTTAATGCGTTGGTCCGGTTCTTTATTAAAAGGAGAACCTTAATATCCCGTAGTTTCCATTAGGACCCCGCTGCCACGGGAGGGATGGACAATAGATGTCATGCAAGTTCTTTTCCCTAAGCACGTATGACTACATACGGAATACATGCCTACATTAGATTGACGAACGGGAGCTAGTTACTTATCTCTCTGTGTTATAGCTGTTACATGATGAATCACATCTGGCATAATCATCCATCACCGATCCACTGCCTACGAGTATTTTACTACTGGTCCTTGCTACGTTACTTTGCTGCTACTGCTGTTACTCTGCTGTTACTACTGCTGTTCCTTGCTACTGTTGTCACTACTGCTGTTACTTGCTACTTTGCTGTTACCTGTTGCAAGACTTTTCTGGAGCCGTAGCCGGGGAAGTATTATTCTCAAGAATAGTTCCCCGTCCATGTGCTGTTTACTGGCGCCATTGATACAACAAGTTAGGAATAGTCTGCCCTCAACGGACCTTTTTCTGGCACCGTTGCTATCATACCACTTTGCTACTAATACTTTGCTTGCAGACACTAATCTTTCAGGTGTGGTTGAAATTGACAAACTCAGCTGCTAATACTTGAGAATATTCTTTCGCTTCCCCTTGTGTCGAATCAATAAATTTGGGTTGAATACTCTACCCTCGAAAACTGTTGCGATCCCCTACACTTGTGGGTTATCAAGGGGCGGGGAAGTAGATGAGTTCTCCGGCAGCATGAAGGCGTGCCGGTGATGGTGATGATCTATTCCTGTAGGGTTCCGACCGAGCTCCGCAGAAAACCGATCTAGAGGAAGAAATATGATCTAGAGGAGAGGGCAGCACGTGGCAAAGTTGTGTCTCAAAAGCCCTAAACCTCTAGTATATATAGGAGGAGGGGAGGGGCAACATTTGTGCGCCAAGGAAGGCCTCCTTGGGTCGGCCGAAGTGGGGAAAGGAGGAGTCCTCCACCAATCCCACTTGGATTAGGACTTCTTCCTTATTTTCCCACCTCTTTTGGATTTTCCACTTTTCCTCATGGGCTTTCCTTGGATGACTTTGTCAGCCCATTATACCTTATTGCAGATCCAATAAACCCATGTGGACCTCTTGGGGCATGGTGGGCCCACCAAGTGGGCC
>NC_058520.1:549458582-549466082 GCF_904849725.1 Hordeum vulgare subsp. vulgare
CCTACCACATGATACTACATCTTACTCTAAAATTTCCAAGTACCTAGGCAGCATGCAAATTGGGCAAAGAAAGGTGAACTACCATGCATCAAAAACATAGGACAATAACATGATCAAAATGACTTGCCTTGATGATAGTTGTCTTGATCGAGCGCTTCTAAGTAACACGTTTCACACTCCGGATGATCTACCGATACAAACACAAAACACACCATAAGCACTACAATCAAGCAACAAGTAAAAATAACATCACATGTAAGGATTTGCTAAAGCCTAAGTAAAAGAATTCAACACGCGTCACTATGGCAGAAAGTTGTTTCTGTTAAAAACACCAGTAAAAATACCTTAACAAATTTGAAACTTCTACCACAGTAAGATATAATCACTAGGAAGAAGTAGCAAAAAGAATCAACTCAAAATCATTTTTTAAACTCCTGGAATAGCCAAAACAAGGTTTAAACTAAATCTGATCTAACTTAAACAAATTATATGTTTTTAAAAACTACAGAAAAATTGGAGTCTACTGGAACAAGAATCAATATCATTGGACTTCGGTATCAAAAGTTATGGCCAAAACAAAACGGAAACTTTTCTGTTTTTGCAACTAGACAGAAAAAAAAGAAACTAACTAGCTAACTAACAGAGGGTATACGTCGCGCGCTGTGATAGGCTGCGGGGGTGTTTGTTGAAATTGTTAGGAGCAAACGGCCGTGAGCTAACAGAAACCACTGGCTAATGAATAAGTGAAAATAAAACCGACGGTTTTCTGATCTAAACCGAACAGGTATCCTACTTCTGATCTACACCATCTAACTAAAATCTAACGGATGAGAAAAGAGGGGAGAGCTCACAGAGGAACTCACAGGAGGGGGAGACCTTATCGTGGCAGTGGCTGGCAACTCCAGCGAGGGGTGGTGTCGCCGGCGAGGGGAGGGGCTCCGGTGGTGGTTGACGAGACGGGGAGGTGGCGGCGGCGGTCCTCCGGCGAGTGGCGGCGTCGGCGGAGTCAGGGGGGGTGGCTCGGGGTGCTGCTCCCAGGGGGTGGCCGAAGGTGCTCGGGCTGCTCGCCGGCGCAGCTGCGGCAGGGGCTCGGTTGGGCGGCGGCTCGACGTGGGCGGGGTGGGAACGGGGCGCGGCCGGGGCTAGGGGCTTATATAGGCCGGGGAGGGGGCCGGGGAAGGAAGGAAGAGAGGGGCCCGAGGGGATCCCGGTTCCAGGGGAGCTCGGCTCGGGGTCGGGCACGAGATTAGGAAGGGCGAGGTGGGGGGTGACCGTGGGGGAGGAGGGGTCGGCCAGGGGGGCCCGCATGGCAGTGGGTGAGAGGGGGCTGTGGTAGGAACGGGCGGCCGACAATTAGGGGATTGGGATCTCGGGCTGTGGGGGTGGCGGCCCACAACTATTAAACGCTCGGGCGATCGCCTACTAAAAAAAAGACTTTCCTAATAAAATCTTTTCCGAAACAGAAAAACAAAAGTGAAATAAATCAAATATTTAATATAGAGTATTATATACCAAAAAATCAGAAAAATATCCTCTACCCGAATAACATTTTTCCAAAGCAAAAATATAAACTTAAAAAAATGTTTTTTTTCAGAAATTCCTCAAAATGCTTTATTTATTTTTGCAAATATTTTTGCAAATGATCTTTGGATTTCTTGGCTCCAATATTTCAGAAATTGCCCGCACTGTGGAGGGTCATTTTCCTCCGCTCTCTCTCTCTTGCGTGCACGAGAGTATTTCCCCGGGCATTTCTCGTGCGAGGAAAAAGATGGAAATGCAAATCAAAAGACGAAAGAATTCAAGTGCCAAATTTATTTCAATCAATATGCATAGATGCTTAGCTACAATGTAAAACATGCCCAATTAGGAAAAATTTGGGATGTTACAAACCTACCCACCTTAAGATGAATCTCGCCCTCGAGATTCGGGTTGGTTAGAAAATAGGGGCGGGTGGTCTCGACGAAGATCCTCTTCTCGTTCCCAGGTGGCTTCTTCCTCGGTGTGGTGGCTCCACAACACCTTGCAGAACTTGATGATCTTGCTGCGGGTAACTCTGTTGGCAGTCTCGAGAATCCTGACGGGTTTCTCCTCATACGTCAGATCACTGTCAAGTTGTATGGCCTCTAGGGGCACTGTATCTCTCAACGGAACATCGGCCATCTCAGCGTGGCATTTCTTCAACTCAGAAACATGGAAGACATCATGAACTCCGGACAATCCTTCCGGCAGTTCCAGTTTGTATGCAACTTCGCCTCTACATTCAAGAATTTTGTAGGGGCCAATGAAACGAGGTGCTAATTTTCCTTTCACACCGAATCTCTTGATTCCTCGAAGTGGAGACACCCGAAGATATGCTCGATCTCCCACTTCGTACATTACTTCCTTGCGTTTGCTGTCAGCATAACTCTTCTGCCTGGACTGAGCTATCTTGAGTCGGTCACGAATTAGCTTGACCTTCTCTTCAGAATCTCGGATAAGGTTGGGACCAAAAAGTTGTCGGTCTCCAACTCCATCCCACATCAACGGTGTTCTGCACCTCCTTCCGTATAGAGCTTCGAAAGGGGCCATCTTCAAACTGGTCTGGTAGCTGTTGTTGTATGAGAACTCGGCATAAGGTAAATTGTCATCCCAACTAGACCCATAGTCTAGTGCGCAAGCTCTCAACATGTCCTCCAGAATCTGATTAACTCTCTCGGTCTGTCCATATGTCTGTGGGTGAAAAGCTGTGCTGAACTCCAATCTCGTTCCCAAGGTTTCATGCAGTTGGTGCCAAAATTTTGATGTGAACTGAGTCCCTCTATCTGACACAATGCTCTTCGGTACTCCGTGTAGACATACGATCCTCGTCATAAATATCTTGGCCAGCTTGGCACTCGTGTAAGTAGTCTTCACCGGAATGAAGTGAGCTACCTTGGTCAGACGATCGACCACAACCCAAATAGAATCATAGCCAGAACGGGTCCTGGGTAATCCTGTGATGAAGTCCATACCAAGCTTTTCCCATTTCCACTCGGGTATCGGCAGAGGTTGGAGCAAACCTGCTGGCTTCTGATGCTCGGCTTTTACTCGCTGACAAACATCGCATATTGCTACAAACTCGGCAATGTCTTTCTTCAATCCTGTCCACCAGAAACTTTCTTTCAGATCCAGATACATCTTGGTGTTGCCGGGGTGTATCGAGTACGGCGAATCATGAGCCTCCTGAAGTTTCAACTTCCTGAGTTAGGGATCATTGGGCACATAGATGCGATCCTCAAACCATAAAGTTCCGTGTTCATCCTCACGAAAACCTTTAGCCTTCCCGTCTTCCATTTTCTGCTTAATCTCAGCTATCTCCTTGTCTGATTTCTGTGCCTCACGGATCTTTTCTGTCAAAGTGGACTGAATTTCCAGTGTGGCAACAAATCCTCTTGGAACTATTTCCAATTTTAGCTCTCGGAGGTCATCGACTAACTCCTGGGGTAATCCCCCAACTGTGAGTGTGTTCACATAACTCTTGCGGCTCAACGCATCGGCTACAACATTTGCCTTGCCTGAGTGATAATGCAATCTCATGTCATAGTCCTTGATCAATTCTAGCAATCGCCTTTGTCTGAGGTTCAACTCCTTCTGCGTGAAGATATATTTCAGGCCCTTGTGATCAGTGTAAACATCACAACTATTTCCGATCAGGAAATGTCTCCAGGTCTTGAGAGCGTGCACTACGGCTGCTAGTTCCAAGTCATGTGTGGCATAGTTCAACTCATGAGGTCTGAGCTGTCTGGATGCATAGGCTACAACTTTGCCTTCTTGCATGAGCACTCCTCCGAGTCCTTGACGAGAAGCATCACAGTAAACCTGGAAATCCTTCCGAATGTTCGGCAATACCAGCACTGGGGCTGTAACAAGACGTTTCTTCAGCTCTTGAAAACTGGTTTCACATTCCTCGGTCCAAATATACTTGGATTCCTTCTTCAATAACTCTGTCATGGGCTTGGCGATCTTTGAGAAGTTCTCAATGAACCTCCGGTAATATCCGGCAAGTCCGAGGAAACTGCGGATCTCCTTGACTGTAGTGGGTGCTACCCATTCGGTGACTGCTGCGACCTTGGCAGGGCCCACTGCTATTCCTTCTCCTGAGATGACGTGTCCGAGGAATCCGACTTCCTTCAACCAAAACTCACATTTGCTAAACTTTGCATACAGCTTATGCTCTCGAAGTTTCTCCAGAACTAGACGCAGATGTTCCTTGTGTTCCTCTTCTTTCTTGGAGAATATCAGGATGTCATCGATGAACACCACGACAAATTTGTCCAAGTATTCCATAAATACCTTGTTCATCAGATTCATAAAATATGCCGGAGCATTAGTCAGTCCAAATGACATGACCGTGTACTCATACAAGCCGTACCGAGTGGTGAAGGCTGTCTTGGGTATATCCTGTTCACGAATCTTCAACTGATGATATCCAGATCGAAGATCGATCTTTGAGAATACGCGAGCTCCAACTAACTGATCAAACAGATCATTGATCATCGGCAAGGGGTACTTGTTCTTGATGGTCACATCGTTCAATGCACAATAATCAACAACCATTCTCAAGGACTTGTCCTTCTTTTCAACCAAGAGCACTAGGGCTCCCCAAGGTGAAGAACTTGGGCGAATATACCCTTTGTCCAACAACTCCTTAATTTGCTTCTTGATTTCTACCAAGTCATTTGCGGGCATCCGATAGGGTCTCTTGGATATCGGGGTTGTTCCGGGTAATAGCTCAATCAAGAACTCAATCTCTCTATCGGGTGGCATGCGCGGCAATTCCTCTGGAAATACATCTGGGTACTCCTGTACAATCGGTACTTCCTCCTGGACTACTCCCGTGAGAGAGTTTACTCGCTTACTCCGTGTTGGGCGCTGAGACACGTACTTAATCCGCTTCTGCTCGGGGGTGGTGAGCAAAATAGACTTAAGGGCACAATCAATATTCCCTTCATACTTGGCCAACCAATCCATGCCTAGGATTACATCCAATCCCTAGGACTCTAATATGATGAGGTCGGTGGGAAAATTATGGTTCCCGATGTTGAGACTCAAAGCATGGCATCCTATCCCAGCTGTCATCATGCCTCCTGGGGAACTGACCTTAATAGGCTGGCTGAGAGTTCTAGTTGGCAAACTATACTTTTCCACACCTACCCTTGATATGAATGAATGTGTTGCACCAGAATCAAAAAGTACCAATACTGGACGTGAATTTAGAAAAAACTTACCAACCATAGTATCGGGGTGATCATAGACCTCTTCAACATCAATGTGGTTCACCTGAGCTCGAGGAAAAGGATTGGGCTTCTTTGCTGCAGAGTTGCCGTTGCCGTTTCCATTTCCCTGCTTGTTCTGGGGACATTCAGTGGCATAGTGTCCCGTCTTCTGACACTTGAAGCAGGTGATGTGATTCAGATCCTTCTGAGCTGGAGCTGAATGCTGCTGAGTGCCAGTACCGCCATTCTTGAAGTTGCTATTGTTGCGGTGGTTCCCATATCCTCCATGGTTGTGGCCTCCATGGTGGTGCACTGGGTGGTTATGCTGAACGTGTCCTCCAAACTTACTGGACCCAGTCCCGGTATTCCCTGAATAGGGGGTGTAGCGAGGCTTCTGCTGAGTGCCGGAGTTGAAGTTTCCAATCCCATACTTTCGCTTGCGGTTCTCCATCTGCTGGTGTTTCCCCTCCAAGATGAGGGCCTTATCAACCAGCTCCTGATAGTTGTTGAAGGTGGCTACAGTCAACTGAATGCTCAGCTCATCATTGAGTCCTTCCAAGAACTTTTCCTGCTTGGCCACGTCATCAGCCACATCTCCGGGTGCATAACATGCGAGCATGCTGAATTCATTGACATACTGGGCCACAGAGCGATTCCCCTGGCGTAAGTTGCGAAACTCACGCTTCTTCAGACTCATTGCACCAGCTGAGACATGTGCGGTACGGAAGGCTTGCTTGAATTGCTCCCAAGTGACTCCAGCAATGGGGTAAGTGGTGGTGTAGTTCTCCCAGGGCCTTCAAGTTGATGCGCGGCAAAGCGCACCTTCTCAGCTTCAGTACAACCAGCAGTGATAAGTTCACGCTCCATCTTGCGGAGCCAATCATCTGCCACAATGGGCTCAATGCTGCTGGAGAAAGTTGGAGGGTTCAACCTCAGGAAACGGGTGAGATTGTCGGCCTGGGGTGGATGATGGTTGTTGTTATTGTTCTGATTCTGGATGATCAGCTGCATCAGGGTGTTTTGTTGCTGGATCAACTGGGTGAGTTCCGGCAGAAAGTTGGACTCAGGGGCGCGTCTCGGAGGCATCTGATGTTTGTAGAGGGGTGAGATTAGCATAGAACAATGGTCTAAGAGTAATTACACTACCCATATGAATGCAACAAACAAGTATCACACCACACATTTTATTCAATATCATCACAAAGGTTCACACGGGGATACAAAATTCGATAATCCTAAACATCGGCCTAAGCGTATAACGATAAAGTAAATTTGGTGGTCTAGTCTAAGTGTCCTCCTCTGAAAAGCATGGTGATGGGTCCTTCGGTGGAGCTTTCTTCATAGTCCTCGTCGTTGCTGATCAAGGGGGCTACGTCACCTTCGGGATGAAGGTTCTCGCCCATGTCCAGTTCCTCCTCCAGGTATGCAACTCGAGTCTTCAGTTTCTCGATCTGCTCCAGAAAGTCCTTCACCTCCAGTTCGTGCTCATAGTGGGCTTCCCGGGCTGCTTCTTCGAGTTCGAGCTCGCAGAGTGACAGTTGCTTGATCTTCCTGGCGTCCTTGATCACACGATGCTCCAGAGTCCCGCTGTGCTTCTCCAAGGTCTGGGCATAAGACAGGAGAGCGTCCTTGGTCTTGCTTGAGATGATTTCTCCGTCTTCGTTTCTCCGGGATACGGTGAATAGGTCTGGAGAAATAGGTCAGCCTTTGTATTCTTCCTTGATACGTCCGAGGGCACAATGGATCGCCATGTCCCTTCCGAGAATCCAGTTGGGTGCGATGAACTTGAAATCCACCGGCTCAGTGCGCGACTGGAATGTCCTTCCGGGAACGTGCACCTCGATCCTGTAGCGTGAATCCTCTGGGTAAGACGAAGTTGGCTTTCCTGTGATAGTCGGCAGAGCAATCCTCAAGTCCTTGGTGATCTGCACGAGCTCCTTTCCGAATGGCATAGTGGCGTCGGGCTGGCAAAACTCCGTGAACTTAACACGGATGAAGGTGGCCATCTAAAACATTGGAAAATCGGAGAGAAGTCAGAAATGATCAGAAGGGGAAATAGAAGATTTATAGACATAAGAGAAAATAGTTTTCTTCCTAAGGCTTTTCCCTTCCTAGAGGTTACGTCCTAAGGTCAGCGTGTGCTCTGAATACCATTTCTGTAGTGACCCGACTCAAGACGAGTCAAGCCTCTGGTGTTTCCGTACCATCCCAAGATCATGCCGGTACACACTCAGTACATAATGCATATATTCAAGAGTTCAATCAC